>NC_139230.1:30697382-30729046 GCF_977018435.1 Lepisma saccharinum
TTTTGTTACTTTATCAACAAATACACATTTGTGAAAGTTTTAAACAAATTATGTATGCGACGAAAAGTAACTTCACATTGTAGAGATATTAAGGTAGTCATCGATATGAACTAGAAGAGTGAGAAATTAATAATTAATAAAAACAATGCGAGGGCCTACCCGATTGCGCTGTGGTAGCGTCGTCGAATTGTAATCAAGCAATCCCAGATTCGATACCTGGTGGAGGCACATAGTGGTTCGGATCCAACTTTAAATTGTAGGTCCAGTCCCGATTAGCCTTCTGTGTACAAAGTGGACTTAAAACACCAATTCAATCAATCAACTGAATCAAAGAAACAATGCGATTACAAGATGTTTTACGTACAATATAATTAATTTTCAATGGGATGAGGAAAAGTGTTATCTTAGTGATGAATCAGTTTTGTGAGAATTTGTTTTGAGTTTGCACCTTACATTCAATGCATGCATTGTAAGGCATATTATTTCCCTTTTTTATTTTTTTTCCTAAAATCTTCATCAAAAATTGAACAGAGTACAAAGTTCATCAAACATTTCTTCATGTCGTTTGTGGCGAACTTCAATTCTTGGGTTTTCCTTAAAAAGATATGTGTGTGTGTGTATATATATACATATAATGTTAACGGATAGAAAGGACCTTCGTGCTTTGTAATAATCAGCCTGTTGAATAATTTCTTTACAGTATCTTCAGCGCTAATGTTTTCCCGCGTTTTTGCGACCATGGCAGGATTTTTTCAGATTTTAGAGGGGGAAAAAGGAAGCTAGAAGCTTCTGGTGAGAAAGGTTGTGAACTTCATGCAGAGAGGCCAAGCAGCGAACTAATTAAAATCTGAACAAATACAACTCTAAGATGCGCAAGGGAAGCACTGATGAAGCAGTTAGCAAATGGGGAGTTATTAAAACAGTATAACGTGGAAAAGAGGATTCAGGATGAAGAAAGACCAACGACAGAAGCTCTTGTAATCTTCCGAAACAAAACACCTTTTGTGGCGCGGAGATATTGCTGGATCTCTTTCTTTTCAACTCTTCCAACCTCAACTTCCTTACCTCTGAAGTTTCCAATTTCCGGCGAAGTTTTCGTTTTATTAAGGACCCTGATCTTTGAATGCTCCTAAGAAGAGCAGATCGTGGTAGAAACTGCAAAGGACAGGAGGGGTTAAGTGTGGGGATGCTTTTTCAACATCCTTATCGCCATTTCTATCTCCAGCTCATATTGATATATTAAACGTAATTTCTGTTGGATTAATAATTACTTCTTATCAATCGAACACTACACTTCCACCAAAAACTATGCTAGCACCCAGTATTTCCTGATGCGGTTATTTTCTATGAATATGCTAACACACTGGATTAGCCCAAAAAATACAGGCTTCGGTGTTATTTGCTTATTCTGTCTCATAGGATGACGGTGTTATTCCGAGATAAAAAATTACAATTGTAAATGCACTTTTTCTCTCTCCCCGTGTCTGAGATTTGCAAGAAGAGGTTTCTGAATCCCAGAGATTAAAGAGCAAGAGCATGTACATGTCTGTGGAAATTTAACTATCTAACTCCCCAGTGTTGAGAACCGTGGAGTTCATATTTTCGTAACCCTTTCCAGAGTTATATGGAGTCAATCCAATTTGCATTATTTCAACTTAATTCTTTAAAATAGAAGTTCCTCTACCCAGATTTGAACATCTTTCTGCCCGAACACTGATGGAAATCGAGGTTCTCTTTAGCATAAGGTTTTTTTTATGTAGTCTTATCACAAGTTTATAGACATTGAGAATTGTACAGGCACATCGTATGCACTTATATATTTCTTCTTCTGTACGTGAACATTAAACTTGTAATTTTTCATAATGATTAGGGCAACTAAGATAAATAAAAAGAATGTTATTTTATATATATCGTTAGCGCATGAATCTTGTCGGGGTTTAATTCCAAAAAATTAAATTTCAAAATATACTAGAGCATAAATTAAAAACAAAACTTTAGGTTTTAAAACATAATTCAGCAGTTAACACATATTAAGACAATGAAACACAATGCTAGAATAACCACAAACACAAATTCTAATAAATGTAACTCCATTTCTTGTACTCAGAATTCACACCGAAAATTAAAAAAAAAATGTAGTGAAATCTAATAATTGTTCATGTTAAAATTGTCATTTAAATTGGAAGCAGCAGAGCAAACACCTAACTTCCATCCCGTATGCACTGTTCAAGTTAGGTGAGTGGTTTGTATAACACGCTTATATTTCAAAGGTCAAGATTTCTAATTGCAATCCTCACAAGCACCACGAGTTGCAATTTTTACCCTATTCTAATGGTTCAATGAATGATGGAAATATGCAACCATGTAAAGAATACTGATAACCTCCAGCTTCCATGCTGCAAGGAAATTTGGTAAACTTTGGTTTTAAATGCATTTTTGTAACTGACAGACTAAACCAAACTGAAGTGAAATTCTAACCAGGAAATTGTGCCCAGAAGGACTCTAATCTTAGAAGCCCTTGAGTACATAGTATGGTAAGAACATCAACCAATACACTAAACAGCAGGCATGGAGCCTCCTTAATGGCTCGCATTTAAGATAGACCTTGAATTAAAATAAATTCAACAACAAAACGGAGAATTTGTTGAATTTAAATATTTATAGTAAACGCGTGAAAGGTCGCGAGTTCAAACCCCTGGAGAGACATCGTGATATTCGTTCTTTTTCAGTAACTCGAGGTGAATACTAGGATGGTACTTTTAACGAAGGTTGAGGATGATTATTTCCATTTCTCTGCCCGTTTCCATCGTTTGCCATCTTAAAATCCTTGTCATTGTCAACTTTACGGTATAAATATGCGACTCTAAGTAATAGCTTAGTAATATTGAAAATAGACAAATGGTTATCTTTCGGTTATGTATTTCCGCTTAAATCTCTAAGTAGTACATCTCCTGCACGTACAGCTAACAGCAATAAAAATGGGACACCCAGATACTGAAATACTGGCTTCCCTGCAATGAGTAATGAGTAAAGAAACTCTTCGGCGATAGCAGTACTTCCTATTGAAAAGTTGCTATTGAAGTTACCTCATCGTCGTATAGTTAGTCTACACACATAACGCATTGCAGAGAAAGCAGTAATTCAGGATCTAGGTATCCCGTCTTTATTGCCGGTGGCTGTACATAAAGTAAGGCAACACGCAGCTCTATGCTGGAATATTGTAGACACCGTTGACGTCATCAGTGTTTGAAAGGCAACAGATACCGTTGTGGCTTCACTGAGTCAATTCCCACACAGGCAAAGCAACAAGAACGAAAAATTAGAGGAAACCAGGAATGACTCGATAGCTGAATTGGGTATAGCAATCGCACGACATGCCGGAGACCCGGGTTCGAGTTTTGGTTTAGTCTGCATTTTTCGCTTCTATTTCTACTAAATAGTTTACTCATTGTGCTAGAAAAATAAACACGTACAAGGTATTAATTTTTATTATTATCTCGCTCACGCACACATACACACAACAGTCTTCATAATATGGTATTCTCTATCCGGGAATCTCTAGAGCAAGCGAACGAAAACAAGTCTCTGCAGAAGTAGTAACTCTAGAGGTCTCGACCAATAAGCGCGTGAGAGGAGAAGTGAATGCATGAAGAGGAAATGCGGCTGCAGCTACCAGCCGTTAGCAGAAGCCTGTACTGCTTCTCTCCGCCCACTCGCTTTCTTCCCTACTCTACAGTTGTGCGCGACCTTGGTCCACAGATTCCCTGGACAGAGTATAGATGTTCTTTTTCTCTCATTGGAGTAGGGGACGTGGTTTCTTGTTAAGCATGTACTCCAAGTCCATGTTTTCCACCTAACTTCACAGAGAGCTGTTTTGCGTTTCTCGGAAGCCCTGCCACTTGAGGATAGAATCAATATGGTTTGATCCTATTGTGCGGGGACTCCCCGAAGTGTTCTGGAGCTTCCCGAATTTATCACTTAAGGCGTGAATGACGGTCCTGATGCTGTGACCAATCCCTAGTGAACCGTGCTCTTTAAATCTTTAAATGGACAGTCGAAATAGGAAATTGGATTCTGTTACCTGACGCTGAAGAAGACGCAGGTATTTGTCGTTTGCTCGCCAAAACTTCATTTCGACATGCAATTAAGCTGTCCAGTTTATATCGTGCGAATTGAACCATCTGTGCTTTCAGAGCAAACTCCTTCCTAGGTAACCGAGCGTGTTGTGTGAATTGAGCATCGAAGGTTTCATGTTGAAGTTCTCGCCTCAGTAAGGGTGATCTTTTTGTTAGAGTCCCTTCATCAATCTCACCTAATTATCATGAATTCCTACCGTCGGTCAGAAAATTGACGCAAAATGATATAAAGATAATTAAAAAAAATTCCAATCATAGATTTCGTATAAACCTTGCAAGTGAATTTTTATGTTCGACTTCTGCTAACGTTTTAGAACATGCATAGTTTAGACCAGACAAGAAACATGCGTGATAATTTGTTTCTACCCTTTAAACAAACAGCATGAAAATAGTGATTAGGGTTTCCCCGATAACGTGGTAGCGTCATCGCCTTGTAATCAAGGGCTTGTGGCTTCGATACCCAGTGGAGGCACATATCCCACTTTTCTGTATAAGTCAAACCAAGTAGTTAGTTTCTCATGCAATATAACTTACGTATTAGACAACTAAATATATTGGGCATACGATATGACCATCATTTAGAAACAAAGTTTGGATATTTTCCACCGGATTTTTTAAACATTCGTAGATGAAAGAGTAGAGTTACAATTAAGGAACGTTAAATACGCGCGGTTTCGAATATCGTTCACGTAGTGAGTTGTACACTTGAACTACTGTACTCAATTCTTGTGTGAAAATCATGATTACTACCATACTTCTGAATGGAATGCATGTCCACTGTTTGAATAACGGGATGCTATGATATTTTTCACTCCACCTTGTAATCAAGGAGTCTCGGTTCGATACCCGGCAGAGGTACATGTTCCGATCTCACTTTAAATTGTAGGTCCAGTCCCTATCTGTGTATAAAGTGGACTTAAAATTGAATTGTACAACAACATACTTTTCACAATTGGGCTTGCACATCGCGCTACGACGCCAGGGGTCCCGGGTTCGAATCCTGGCCTGGGCATGGATGTTTGTGAGTGTCCATTCATCAACTTAATCATATCATCACTCATCCCCATCTTCGCAAATTAGCCAAAAGTGGCACAAAAGGCGGCGTAAAATAAAGCAAATCAAATCAAACAATTGGGCTCCCTAAAAATGGGCTCAAGGCTAAGCCAATTCATTTGCCAAAATTCCTCTCCTCCGCTGTGATATTCTAAATTCTGGAAAATTTTATGTCGGCTTAGAATTTCGTCTAGAGTATTCATTGGATTATCGTCTGGCTTGCTTTAGCTGTTTTCTGGACATCTGTCATGGAAAATAGGCTTACATAGCCACGAAACTTTTGCGAATAATAACAGCGAAAGCAAACCGCACGAAGATTCACGTGAATATACAAGATGTACTCGATAAACGTCGGGAGTTTCGAGGCAATGTTAAAAATTAGAAGATAAAGTTACGACAATCCAGTCTTTTGTATTTGGTGCCATATACGCTCAAGTTTGCGTAAATATTTTTCTTTGGTTCGCGCGCGTCATGCTTAGCAGCGCTGTCATCGCTTTTGTGAAAATGGCGACTTCTCAAGAGAAAGCACATGCTGTGGTATGATTTGCGGAGTCAAAATCAATTGTTACGGTGCAGCGTACGTTTCGGCGTGTCTTTAACGAAACGCCACCAACGGACAAGAGCATCGGGACATGGTACACAGGCTTTCTGGAAACGGAGAGGGTGTTGAAGAAGCCAGGGGGAGGAACACCACGAGTCTCCGACGAGACAGTTGAGCAAGTTCGTGATGTTTTCGTCCGCACTCCTCGGGACTTCTTCCTCTGGGGGTATGTTAAGGACGCAGTTTACTCAACGAAGGTGTCAAACGTGAATGCTTTGCGTGACCGAATTGTTGCTGCCATTGATACCATCCCTGACGACGTGTTGCAGCTCATATGGCGCGACGTGGAATATCGACTGGACATTCTTCGTGTCACTAAAGGTGCTCACATAGAAGTGTGGAAATTTTTTGTAAGAAACTTTTTGAGTTGCTGTTTGAAATAAAATTACCAAAAAATGTGCAGGTGTGTTCGTTTTAATTTCCCATTACTTCAAAATCCCGGACGTTCATCGTGTACACCCTGTAGTCTCAAAGCTCTAAGCAGATGTAATTTTTCAGAATTTGAAAGATCATAGCGGCTTTCGAAAGGAGATGAATTTTCGAAAATAGCTTGATTGACGTCGGCCAAACGTTCAGCGCGGCCTTCATTTTGTATCCTTGTAACCAAGTGGTTTCTGTTTCCAATCCCCGGCAGGGAAACACTTCGGCTTGGAATCAACTTTAAATTTGAAAAACCATTCACGATTTGTCTCTGTGTTTATGAAGTGGACCTAACATTACTACCTTACTTATCTTCAGAGAAAGTCATCTACAGTAATTGCTTTATGACAGTTCATATCATTACTAACAAATGTGGTAGATTCTAGAATTCAAAACTCATTGTTTCCTGTAAAATGAATTAGCTTTCTGATGGAAGTTGATTTATTTACATCTACTAATATAAACCTTATCTAGAATGTGTGCTTGTTTATGGGTTACATACATTCATACTACTCTTGACTGAGTTTAGAGAATGCAGCAAATAACCTGTGGAATTGATGGAGTTGACGTATACCCTGTCCCAGCTAACTGTGGAGCAAAGCCGCGCATAGCGTCAGAGAAACGAGGGAAATCTATTGGCCAGAGCGAAGCAGTAGACGCTGATGTGCAAGCTGGTAACTTCAGTCACTTTCCCCCCTCCACGCAATTCCGTTCCTCTCACGTGGTCAATAGTGGAGCCGTCTCGCGTCACTACTTGCTCAGAGACTTGTTTTCGTTTGCGTGCTTCAAAGTTAGCTGGGGCGGAGTATAGACAGTAGGTGAGATTTGCTGCATGATTGCTGTTCATTTATTTGCACGTGCATAATGAATCAGAGGTATTAAAAGAACTCAGTTTTTATTACAGCACTAACCTGAAACACCATGATTGAAGAGAAAAATTGTCCTTTCAAATAGTACGAGTACACAGTGGAATGTAAGGCATGACGGGGTACTTAAATCTCCGCCGCTAGGGGTCCCTAGTTCGAATCCCGGCCTGGGCATTTGTGTTCTTTGTGAGTGTCCCTTCATCATTTTTATCAAATCACCACTCATCCTCATCGTTGCAATTAGCTAATAGTGGGAGAAAAGCTATGTTGAATAACCTTATTCAATCAATAAAACAGGGTACTTAATTCATTTTCGCTGAAAAATCTACAGGGTACTTAATGCTTGACCACATGCATGACCACTAAGTACAAACATACATACATTTTATCAACAAACATGCGTTCGTTGAACACTTCTTCACATGTAAATATGATTGCAACTACAAACATAGAAACAAATATGTGGGAAAAATTTATTTCACCCATTAAATGTCAGAAAAATAAAATGTTAGTGCTAGTTAATGCAATGGTAAATCGCCCACATGCACTTATTTATCACACATAACGCAGACACGAACAGCGTTTTCATCTTCATACTCATTGTCTATACTTGCTCAAGAATGTATACCATTGCCCACAGGCGGAGCAACAAATCCAAAGAACAAAATCACAAAATAATGTTGTAGCCTACCATAACAATGAACATTAATGTTGAACTCGGTGGCAGAACCAGAGTAGTGTAATGTCCAAAGACGATTTGAGCCAAAATGGGTAGTACCCGCATACGCCGAACCAATATTCTCCAATATCCTATTTTGAACTTGGTAATTCTTATAACCACGGTGTCGAAATGTAGAACACAAAAACTGAGGTAGTATTTGTGTGTACAGTCACCGGTAATAAAAATGGTACGCCTAGATCCTGAAATAGTCGCTTCCCTGCAATGCGTTATGTGTGTTGCCTAACTAAAGGGCGATAAGTGGATTTTAATAGCAAATTGTCAATGGCAACTTCTACCACCGCCGTAGAGTTAGACAACACACAAGACCTCGAAGGGAAGAGACTATGTCAGGATCTGTGTGTCCCATTTTTATTACCAAAGATTGTACGTACGTACAACATACTTCAGATTAGAAAAATGACAAGGGTTCTATTTTTATTGAACTTTTGGATGATTTTATTTTTTCGAATTCCATTTAATGCACATAGTCTTCTACGCAGATAGTAGGCAGCATTTCACTGGAAATTAACTCGCACATACGGTACATATTAAGTTATGGGTTAATTATATTCAGAATGGATATTTTAGTGTAAAAATTACATTCAAACTATCAGTACGACACGAGATGTTTTAAAGTTACACTCATTATGAAATAATTCCAAGGCTGTCTGGAAAGTTTGGAATTTCTTCAGGTTTCGATAAACAAGCATCCAATCAAAACCATAACGAACGTATATAATATCGCAATGTGAGAAATGCCCCAAGAATGTTCTGCTCAGATTGGAGAACACGCAGATATACCCACATAACATCCTATGTCCACACATTTCAAATAAAGCTTCTTGATTTCTTGAAAAATCACGCCGAAGAAAACCTATTGTTCCCACAGCACCTGCAGGGACAAAAGATCTAGAACGTAGGGATTCAATGTAGTGACCGTATTGGAGCATGAAGGCGACCCTGGGATCTCTATAAAAGGTCAGTTCTTTGCCATATTCATTACAAGACCCTGTCCATTAGCCTGGGCAACACTAGCAGGAGATTGGCTGCTCGCATGCGATCGAAAACCATCTCTCGGTAAAAAAATTCAGAGTGCTACTAGGTTTTACGAATGGACTAACACATTACATTACCACTATCAATATGAAGCTAAAGCTTGATATCGAGCAGAATACATAGTCGACTTGTAATCAGGGGTCCCTGGTTCGATACCCGGTGGAGGAACAATAATTCTGATCAAACTTTAAACTGTAGGTCCAGTCCCGATTAATCTTTCTATGCATCAAGTGGACTTAAAACAACAAATCGAGCAGACGTCACATCAAGCAACTGAATCATGTATACAGCTGAAGGAACTTTATTTGTATGGAAAATAGAGATCTCACATTTCTCACAGAACTGTGAAGAAAATCAGCTCGACTAGGTAATTATGTATCAGCGTTACTAAATACGCAATACAAATTTTAAAAACAGACCAGTGGCATAGGCATATTTTATGTTTTCGGGTTCGCGTCTCGTTCTGGGCATGTGAGTATCCTTTCATCATTCATCCGTGCTGTCCGCCGTGGCAGCGCCCTACAATGCCAGGGGTCAAAGGGGTTAAAAAATCAGGCCTGGACATGGGCCGTCTTTGTGAGTCTCTTCATCAATTTCATCATATCATCACTTATCATCATCTTCGCGATTAGCCAAAAGAAAAGGCAAAGTAAAACAAACCAATTCAATCATTCGTCGCGATTATCCTAAAGAGGCAAGTAGGTGTCGTTAACAGAAATAACATTTACACGTGTGTGTGTCTATAAATTTGATCTCCATAACTTATTAAGGCCTTTGAAAAATTTGCCTCAATTTTGTGCGAAATACTTTAATGTGTATTACTTTCCAAAATATATATACAGTATATATATTTTTAAAAATAATTATTCCAATCTTTGTTGCAACTGTATTATATGAAACCAAACATGTTTTGGTCTTTGTAGCAAATCATTATAGAAGCGCCCAGTGTGTTGCTATGGAGGTAGTTGCAATGTGTTTGTAGTTTCTGATTAAATTTGAGCTATAACGTCGAGAGCCGCACACAAACTGGGATGTGATAGCAAAATTCACAAAGCTTGACAGAGACAAAGAGTTCGGAGTTATTGACTGCCCGCGCCAACATTGATAAGCAGTGTAATGCAACTAGCGGTTGATTTATTACACCGTGAAGGTATTATGGTCCAATTATTTAGTGACAATTTTTATTAGACTTAACTTCAAGTGCACCTGTGATAGTTTCTTGCATTGTTTCCATTATGACACTAGCAGTATATGGAACATTATCACCCAACCTCCGTGGCGGAGTGCTTACCACAGCGCCCTACGACGCCAGGGGTGTCGGGTTCGAATCCCGGCCTGGGCATGGGTGTTCTTTGTGAGTGACCCGTCATCAATTTCATCATATCATCACTCATCCTCGTCTTTGCGTTTAGCCAAAAATGGCACAAAAGCGACGGTAAATAGCAATAAATAATAATGAATTATCGCTCAATCTATTACTAAAATTACTCCCAAAATTTTATAAGTTTTTAACAGGAAATGTTGTTCTGGGCATTGAAAAAAACTCTGAATAACACTTGAGTTCACAAACACGCACATATACAACACCATACATGGACGTACATATATTGTTGATTGAATATTTTATGAGTGCTTTGTACTTTTGCTTTTTTTTAACTGTATCTACAAGTACTGTATGTACACTCCTGTTCAGATAAAATGGCACATACTTCAATTGTCTAACCTTAGAAAATGTGCCACTGTATGTCAACAGCAGTATACAAGATAAAAAAGTATGAACAAATAAACAAATGTAATGTGTTCCATTTACATATTATGACTTAAGCGACATGAATGAGACCCACGTTAAAATACAAATAAGTACATAAACAGGGGGAATTGATTAATTTTGCGTGCAGGTGAGCATAAATACTCTCTGTAATATATTTGCTATTTATTAGAAAGAGAACCACATTCTAGAAATACTGTAAATATGTTTTAATTCATAACAGAGAGAAAAGTACATAATTATTTCTTAGATGTAAACCATTAAAGTGGAAGGCAATTTGATACATTTTTCAGATATCCTTTTGATTCCAGTTCCTCAAGGGCCATTTAAAGTTTTCATAGGAAGGAGGCCAAGGCACGGAAGCTTATTCTTGCTTAACCTATTGGAAAATCTGATTATTTATTTCCTTGCGGTAAAAATAATACTGGGTAAACATGACAGAACCACATCTGTTCCGCAACTAGAAGACCTTCCATTCCAAGGCAGAATACCCGGCTCTTTTCAATTCTCCTCCGTGCCAACACCCCGCTGGTTGCATTGATTTGATCGCCAGGAGCAAAGAGCAAAAGCACGTTCCAGGGATCCAACTACTTTCTTCCCTTTTTCGGAAATAAGCAGAACACCCTCTTTTACATCATTGTTTTTATATTAAACTAGAAGAGATGTGGTGATCAATATGTAAAGTATGGAGGTACACATGAAGAAAACAGGAAGGTACTTTCGCATGAAGTATTCATTTTTTTACTCGTATGTCATGAGTACACCTTGAATTTTTAGGTTCTAAAAAGTGTACTTTCAGTTTCCTAAAATAGGCTCTAAACTCCTAAAATAGTTTCTAAAAATCTTAAATTAGGCTCCAAAAATCCTGAAGTAGGTTCTAAAATATTTCAAATGGTTCAAAATTCCTGAAAAATATTATTTAGGTAAATTTGTTAAAAACAAAATTTCAAAACAACCGTAAGAAATTATAATAGGTATCAAATATTTATTTCCTAACCAAATTTTCATTTGTATACATCATTTTCAAAACTATCCACAATTTCTTGTAATACTATACTTGTGCTGTTAACAAAAATTACTTGTTGATATGAAGAATGAATTACGTATGTACTGTATAATTTTCTGCACAAACATATTTTTTATGTTAATCAGAGTCAAGTTCCCTTTTTCTGTGAGGAAATTGTCTTTCAACTGAAACACAGTCAGTGGTGTAAATTTGAATGCTGAGACGTTACTTCGCCAGTCATGAATGCCACAAAGCAACTAACTGACGCGAAAGTGAGCAAGACCACAAAGATCAGAAGTTTGCACTTTGGACTGTGCAGGTAACTGTGGTGCCACACATTCTGCTTTGTTTAGAGCTTTCAAAAACATCATGGACTTGGATGGAGGGAAATCGACAGATAATATATTTCGAACACGGTAATCATTGAATTTTTTCGTCACCAAACGGAAAAAATATCTCTGTGTGATATAAAAATTCATCTGTAAACCTTAAAAACCTGAAGAAGGTTTGATCAGGGGTGTGCTTGTGCACCCCCTATTCAAAACCTATATTCTACCGAAAATATTACCTCTTACAGTGTCGTATTATGTCATATCGTTGTCATATTGAGGGGCGAATGTTAGGTACTGAAGTTATACTGCTGTTATTATTTACAACAGGTAAACATTGGTCCTACTCTCAAAGAGACTCCGCATTTATTATCCTGTACTCTCTGCAGTCTATAAAGATCAGCAGCCCTTGTCTATCATTCTTCAGAATTGTGGTTAAGAATTGTTTCTTCTTGCGTTTCAAGTAGTCTGTTCGTGTTTTTCGATATATGTATATAGCTCATCTTAGTGTCAGTTGTATGTTTTCCTTTGCACTGTCGATACACGGTTTTGTTGTCCGCCAACTTGTTCTTCCTCTTTTCTTCAAGTCGCATTGGAACAAAATCTCAGTTTCTTTCAAGTATCACCAGGTCGTTCTCTGGAAATTGTTTAACGCGAGTTGTATCGTGACAGTAGTTTCCTTGTTAATTCGTTCAATTTGTTCTACATAGTAAACGTACTATTTGAGACGTTTTCAATGACTATTACGAAGAGGCCAGAAATTCGCTAAGAAATGTTATAGTTCGTTGTTGGGGGACATTACAATCCAAGGGATTTTAACTAACTTAACGTTTTGTCCTGACACCACAGCATCTGGGCAGAAGGAAGGCAGGCTATGTATTTTACAAAACGAACGGATATGAAAAGTGAGGTAACAAAGCAATGGAATATTTTCAGAAAAATGAAGCAGTCCCAAAAAGAGTGAATTAATAATTACATGAAAGTGACTATATGATTTTGTGTTTATTGAGTTATTTTCTTTTTCAAATTGCAGAACTTTAGGTTGCATAGTAGCGATTTCTTTCTTTTACCCAACGTACACAAACTGAACACTCATCAGTTGTTGTCACCTATACAACGTATTTAACATTTGATTAATAACTTAATTTTGTACCTCCGTTTGTTGTTTGTTTCTCAGTTCTTCAGTTTCATAAGCATATTATCATAGATGCCTACTAAAAGTTGATTGATATTTGATTTAAGGGCTAAAGCATGCATGCATATTTCATGTTTTCTTTATTTTGAACGTCGCACCCTCTACATTTTATTCCGCACCCCTAGATGATTAATCCTGGCGTCGCCGCTGGGTTTGATTTAGGCACATAAACATACAATAGGTTCTAACAAGCAAACTAGTTATTTTAGGCACTATAAAACTTCATTTTTTGCGTTGTTTAAACGTAACCTGTTATTTATTATTTACCTGCAAATGTAAAATGTGTTAAAAACCTCAAATCTGAGGTCTAGTCATGAGTGTAAGCTTACGCTCTACTGAAATACCTAAACTCTGTCCCGGGAATCTCTGGAGCGAGGGTCCACAGATTACAGAGACAGACTATAGGTATGATCGTGTTAAGGTTCCATGTTTCGTAGCCTCCCCGATGGCGTAGTGGTAGCGTCGTCGCCTTGGAATCAAAGGGACCCGGGTTCGATACCCGGTGGAGGTACATAGTGGTATAAGAGAACTACAAAATTATATGTGACAGACTTATGTGGAAGGGGGGAGAAATTCATGGCTATTTCTTTGTCTCTGATTCCTCATAAATTCATTATTCATCTTCGTCGTGAACCTGTAGAAAAAAGTGATATAAATTGTACTAAAACGTTAAATACACAACTAAGTGTGGTCAGACGTGAGTTGTACCTTAGGAAGTTCAACATGTGACTATTTTTCAGAAGCCGTTTCAATGCATACCCGTGTAGATTTCACCGTGAGAAGCTGAGAAGCCCATTGTGTGATGTCTTCAATTCCGCAAGGCATCTGAACTGTTGTGTGTTAAGCGCCCACATAACCCCTAACCAGTGTTGCCCAAATCGGGGTATTTCAAACGGTGAGTTCAAATTTTCAGTAAGAGACCTTTTTGTAGTAATTATCTATGGGTTTTATAAGGCCATGGTGCAGTAAAAGTGACTTACCTTCTTTGTATCTTCAAATCACATTGAGGCGTTTATATTTATCGTTATATATTTGTTTGCGAACCAATTTGGGATATCGATATGCTTCGACTTTGCGTGAAGTAAAAACAATAGTACAAAAATTTCAAATACGAGTGCCGCTTGTAATCTATACGCGCCATCTCCCGAATAAGTGTCCAATTTAACATTTCTAACATAAATTTAACAACTATTAAATAAATAAATAAAACCTTGTAATCAAGAAAGAAACCAAGTTTACATAGTGGACGAATATATTGCTAAGAGGACTTATTTGGTGGATTAGATGTGTGTGTCTAGCAGAAACACAAAGGAATTCTGTATTATAAACGCCACAGTTCAAACAAATTACTTACGTACTTTCAATGAATATATTGCACGTTTGTTCATTTTATATTATTATGTGCACAAGGTCCTAGTTTGCAACTGGATATTTGTGTAGGTGGAGACGTCTGGTGACCACGTTTGGGTCCCAGAAAGTGTAGGGGTTAACGCTGTCGTTCTGTATAAAGGTGTCCCAGATACAATTTGCGTTAGAGGCTCGTTGCATATTGGTTCAGACTCAACTTTGAACTGTATATCCGGTCAAGCTTAGCCCATATAAGAGAGAGCACAACCTGCATTTCAAAGAAACCCGAAGGTTTTTAGTTGTTTAGTCCAAGTAGTTCTGGGGATCACTCAGCTATAGGAACCTAACCAGCCCTAACACCGCCAGCGATCAACTAAAAAAATCTCTCACGCATAATTCCACAAATCATAGCAGGGTTCTCCAGGGCAAAAAAGTACTTTTGTTTGCCTCATTTCATTTGCCACATTCACAATATCTTAATAGGGTTTGCTCACACTGAGACAACATATATCACTGCACTTGCAATATACCGAACTTGCCGTTAGAATCGTTGCTTTTGCCGCAAAATAGAAACCAGTCCTATAATAAAGACCTTTGAGGGAAGGCCAAAGGTTGGGTTATCTCCTGACGTCATTTCGATCGAACTAGCTCATCCACCCCGGCTCTTGGTCTACGTTGCAAGCTCCTGACGTCAGATTCCGATTTTATGCCTCTTATAACGCGAGTTACCATGTGTACATATTATGGCTTTTATGGTGTTTGAATATAAACGGCAAACAGAGCAGTTTTCCCAGCCAACACGCGTCCATTAATATTGGATTTACTCAAGATCTTTCTGAGCGAGGAAAGTTATCGAAAGCTGTAGGGGAGACGCCGTGATGAGCTCCTTTTTCCCTCGTATTTTTGCGGCTGGAATGCTCGAACTTAATTCCATCAATCAAGAGCTGTTTTTACGATTACTGTTTTGATTCAACTTGTAATCAAAGGGTCCCCCATTTCTGTTGTCTTAATTATTCGGTTTATTCCTGATTAAATTTTTACGAACCTTTCGTAATTAAGTAGCCCTCAGCATTCACTATTTATGGTAGTGGTATTTCAACAATATATCTCGAAATTTACTCTGTGTCGGTTATCTCTGGAGCAAGGCAGCGCAAAGCGGCAGAGAAGGGGGCATCGAGTGAGCAGAGCGAACCAGTACACGCTGATGCAAAGGCTGGTAACTGCAGTCGCTTTATCCCCCTCCACGCAATCCCATTCGCTCACGTGTTCATTGGTGGAGCCGTCTCGCATCACAACTTGCGCAGAGACTTGTTTTCGTTTGCTTGCTCCAGAGGTTTCCTGGACAGAATGTAGTACATAGGAGGACTTGACTTGATTCCCGGGGCATGTAAAAATAATTATCTGTCGATGTTTCTGTTTAAGCGTCCATGGTCACCTTCGGGGAGGTTCTCAGAGAGGGGAGGTTATAAGTTATCAGAGTGTGTTACTGATCACACCATGTGTTCCACCTTATCTCCAAATTGCCTACATGCTCTCATGGCATTATGTAAGGTACGGAAATAATTTTGCGTTTAACTATCCTTTATAAAATTACATAAACATGTTTCCGTGACAGCAAAGTATTTAAATGTTTTATTAGTTTGAAACTTTCTTTATATTCTTGAAGTGGTAATTATACATTATTCAAACCATTACCATAATTTAACACATTGATCAATTTCAAATTGTGGCATTGTATTTTACATTGTAAATATTTGATACTTAAAAATAAATATGCGCTTATTCTTTAAAAACAAATACCGTTAGAATAATTTGGTATATATAGCCACATTGCACAGTGGTTTGGATTGCGCATAAAACTTCAGGTCCAGTCCCGATTAGCTTATCTGTGCATTAAGTGACTTAACCAAAATTATTTGAATTTGAATTTATGTTTTAAGATGTTGACCACACGATATTGAGTAACGTGTGAAAATAAATGAAAATAAAATTATGTTTCTTATGATCAATTACCCCTTATATTTTCTTCTGGTGCTGAACTTGAATCAGCGACATCTGACTTCTCCGTGATCTCGGTCATACTCCAGGTCCTACAAAGATGAAACTGCATGGAGAAATAATTTGAGAATTCGGCTCACCAATACAAGCCTAGAAAAAGAAAACTAATTTGCCACTGCAATGCAAAAGTTAGTCCAGAAATGCATTCCATACATGCTAACGAAATTCAAACAACTTCAACACATCCTGAGCAAAACAGAACTCGAGTGGAGGATATTGAAACTCTCAGATTCACTTCTGATCCATAATATTTGCTCATAATCTCTATAAATGACTCATGACTTACTTTGCAGATGCTCAGGAGGATATGATATTTCAGATTTTATCACCTTTAACATTAGAAGGCAGTCAGACAAACTTCCGGTACTGTTAAGTTTTTTTTCTTTTTTAACATGACGCTCTCATTTTTTTTGCGTTAAAGTGACTGTTATTTTCTAAGTTTTGCAGCTTCTGAAGAACTTTATGATGATACTGTGGACAGTTTATGATATACACATGAAGGGATTGATTTCTAAATTTAATGTGGGCACATGTGGTTCCTTAGTTGCCAAAACGTGCTGATTTGATCCATTGCATCACCACTTCGTCACTTAAAAATAGTTTTTGGTGTGATAAAAGTCTGAAATATCGAAGGAAATTCTTATGTCGTTAGTTTGAAGACTAACTGTTCTTCATATCATTGTAGTTGAGCAAAATAAAACCTATCAAAGCGGACTAGGATGTTTAAAAGCGAGGAAATATAAATTAGATTGGCATTAAACAACTAGTAAATGTTGTCATCCCGCAAAAAACACCCACTCGATCATCTGCATGGAGCTGAACAACAAAAGATGTTGTGGGCTTAGTTTCAAATTAAATTGATTAAATTCGCAGTTTATGGCACATCTTCAAAATTTCGATCGCCAAAGCAGACAAATTCATATAATTAATGACTTCTAACCCATTAGCGATAATGACGTTTCGCTTTCAACACTCAAGTTTCCAATTAAAGCTTATTGCCGTTCCCTTTGCAATGGATGATACTCAACATACCGCATCTAACAATTAATTATTAATTGATCCAGAAAGACAAGGTACCTCTAATGTACTACAAATAAATGGAAAAAGAGCAAAAAAATGCGTTCATGTATAAAAGTTCTCGGGGTATTTCATTGCTGGTTTTAAACAATGAAATCATTGTATAAATTACTGATAATTACAATAGTTAAGTACAATTAAGCAGAAGTTGCGATGATTTCAGAACTCATACCTGGCTCGTTTTGCTCTGGTATTTGAGTTCATAAAATATCAAAACTGCAATCACGCTGTAGAACAATTTTTACAATTTTTCTAAGTAGAAACGGGAAAGCTACTTCAACCAGGACAGACTACCAAGTCTCTGGCGTTCTTAAGGAGGAGACAAGTTACTAATATTAATAGTTTTCAACATTCGCTTTTAACTATCATCTTCCAACTTCTTTGACTGTGGTTTGAAGCTGCCTTGGTGGACGGGCACGTTGAGTGGTCGACTCACGATCTCGCCTGAACTTGGGCGTTTGTTTCTCTGTATGTCCATCTTCATCAATTTCATTTAATAAACGACTCGCCTAAATAGGCAAAAGTAACATAAAAATTGCAAGAATATTATAGATTTGAAATATCTATCACTACGAATCAACAATGTCAAACAGTTTGAAGTCATAACGTAATACTACATTGGACATGATAAACCTGTATTCTACAGAAATATAAATTTTCCAACGTTTGCAACGCCAGAGCTCCCCCTTTTAAATTTCCTTAACACATTGAATTTCATCTTTTTTGGGACACTTATGCGGTCCCAAAAAGATGGAATAAGACGCCCTCTATGATTTTACTATCAAGTGGTATATATTTTTACATACACTGTAATAGCAATTAGAAAAAAATCCGTGATAACAGGAAGTCGTCCCTCAAACTTAGTTAATCTCTTATTCTCATACTAATCAATAACTTCAAGATTTTTATATATTCAAAACTATACAGGTACGTAGGTTAAATGACGGTTGATGTTGTTTGAAGTTGTTATTTCAGAACTATATACAGGGTGTCTCATAAGTAATAGCGCAAAGTGACACAAGTGAAAGTACACGATAATAGAAGCAAAAAAGTCTCAGTAAACCTGGGTCTGCAAACGAGCCATTTTCGAGATAATTGCGAATGTGTGATTACAAGACGCCACTGACTTCATTGTTTGTAAACGTCGTCCTAGTTGGTAAAATAATAATAATTTGTGCGAATGTGTGGTTAGAAGCCGTCACTGATTGCATTTTGTAAACACAGAGTGCTTTACTCCTTGCGCGGTCCGAGCTTTGCTCTTTGTTTACAAAACTGAACATTTCCGAGAGGTGGCGTTGCAATCAAACATTACAAGCCGTCTTGTACCCACACATTCGCACACATTATTAGCATTTTACAAACTAGGACGACGTTTACAAACAATGAAGTCAGTGGCGGCTTGAAATCACACATTCGCAATTATCTCGAAAAACGGCTCGTTTGCAGACCCATGTTTACTGAGAATTTTTTGCTTCTATTATCGTGTACTTTCACCTGTGTCAGTTTGCGCTATTACTTATGAGACACTCTGTATTTTATAAGCAACAGCTCTGCTTTCACATGAAATATGTTTCTCTATTTAATAATATAGATGAGATCTGAAAATGTATACTCAAACAGATATGTGGTTGCAAAACGCCATGACATAATTTGCCATTGGAGAAGCACGAAGGTTCAAACTGGTTTTGTTTCATATAATAATGAAACAATATAATTGAAGAAAACATATTTTCCAAAATAAATTTTAATTAAAAAATCATCTCTTCAGTAGCTTTCAACTATTTCTTGTCTCCTGGAACGATTGTTCTCCTTCTCATTTTTATTTGATGTAAGGAGAATCTTATGTGAAATTTTTTATGCCCTCCCTAAATTGTTATAAAAAATTTAAAAACTTTATTTTGTGCATAGGAAGTGTTCTGCTTTGCATTGAATCTTGTATATTGACAGTAAAAGATATTGAATGGCTACGAACAACTTTCCCTCTTCTTGTGGACTCTGTGCCTCGAACCCAAGATTGGGAAACGGTCGTGTGAGTCATTCACTTACAAAACAATCCCAATAGAAAGCAAGACTAATAAAATAACTACAGTATTCTCATAGTCGTCAGTTACAGATAAAGTAAACATACTAGAACCAAATTGATATAGAAGTGCGTTTTGAGCGCATCATCTTTATTAATTTTATGTTCACTGTGGTCTCTAGTATTTTTAATGTGCATTTATCAGAAGCAAAGAAGTATGTATATTAATCTTAAATGGTTCAATCTTAGAATTGCGTTTATGAACTTATTGTTTAAATAATGTAAGCAGGAGCTATCTCGTTCCCTGGAGGTACGAATTTCCTGGAAACGTTATGTATAGGTACATTCATTATATTTACATCATCCATTTTGCTGAAGAATTGCAATCATTCAAATCTTATTTATTGTCGCCACCCACACTGAACATTCTATTTCCTTCTATCTTGTTTTGTTACTATCTTCGGCATGGTCTCGTTCCTTATGGTTCGATTAAGGTTATCTGTATATTGTCATATGTAAAATACAAACAGTTCCTTTGTCGACGAGCATATGCAGTTATTAAAATCACCTTCGCCATTATTTCCTTTATGCTTCCTATGGAATGGACGTTGGAAATTCTGTATGCTTCTCTGTTTCGGTGAAGTAATTCCATTGATTGACACGGACAACGTGACAATTTTGTCAAGTTGTCATTCGTTTTGAATTCTGCAATTTTGCCCGGAAAGAAATGATGATGAGAGAGATAGAGAAAGAATATGTGTGTGTGTTTGTGTACGGAAAGTGGGCATAGAAGTAGTAAGTGTAAACCAAATAAGTAGTGACTATATTGGCCATGAATGGAATGTCATGTGCTTCATATCATTCTAACACTGCCTTGTGTAACCTTGTTGCTTAGATGAAATTTCTACTTTACTTATAAATTTCCAATTAAATGTGACTACCTAGACCAAGAATATTCTAGATAATCTTCCTCACTCCCGCCAATCGAACCACGTTTTTTGGCAGCATATAGCACAATAAATAATATATTAAGACTAGGAACTAGTGCAACCGCAATGGCCGTTGGGACTGTTGACACTCTTATAAACCTCGGTTGTCTTGGTTCGGTTTGTAACGGTGGTACTGCATACTTTCCCCTCTTGTTTAATGTAAAACGCTTTGCATTTACTGTTAAATATTTTTTTTTTGAAAATTTCAGATTCGCTTCTGTAAAGATCACATTATGTAACAATTTTTGAGCACGGTAGTAATGGCAATATTGTACAATTTCTTGATGAATTCAGTGCTATCCCAATAAATAATATTGTCTTGTCCACCATACGTGACTGTACATGCTGGACCGGATATAGCTCATCTGCATACCATTTAGCACCCTGGTATCGAAATGAATCTATTACGGAATAGCCTGCTTTCACTCAACGTCTCCCAGCCAGAACTTAAACTTCTCCTTTTCCCCCACAGCACCTTTTGTGTCTTCTGCGCTCTTTGATCTTTTCGAAAAGAGCGAGACATCAGTTCAAAACCTTCAAGCTACTTATGCTCCTGAAAGGGTTGAAACTCGGTAGGCATTATTAAAAAAAAAAAAATAATAAAAAAAAAATGATTTTAATGAAATGCCCATTGAGCTCTTGCATCGATAAGAGTCCCAAAGAGAAAGGGGGGCTAGAGCACCCGAGGGCTGCGTAAGGAGTCTCTTAGTGGCGCAGGATAGGGTCCCCATAGCATGCTGAATCGATGTACTCTAACGCCTTCTTTCTCGTGCAGAGAAATTTGCCATCGGGTTTCTGCCGTGCGTGCTGAAATCGAATTTTCGCACAAACTTTGCGTTGCCTTGAGATGAATGCATTACCTTGCCTTGTCAGTGCTCCGTATTACTTAAGGTTCTCCGCCAGGGGTGTAATTCCTTGTTGGAAAGGCGAAGCCACTCTACAGGCTGCTGACACGAAGAGCTGGACCTGGAGGCAACTCAGGTGGCCAGAGAAAAATAGGCTTTGGCAGTTTTTACCACCAACTCAACCGAGCCTCCATGGATGGCGCGAACGAACCGGTCTAATTGGAAAAGTCATCGGAGCATCGGACCGCAGTCGTTTTCCGACGGAAACCCATGTGGAAGCCGGCAGATGAATTGACGAAGAATCCCTAACCCTCAAGTAATTGTGATTGTAGGTTGTCAAAAGAATTTTACATTGACAATAAGTGAAAATTTGTGTTTAATTCATTTATAGTTTGTGAATACTGCTTGCATCTCGGCAATGTAATTTTGCTTATGGAAGGCGCCCAAGGTACAATATTATATTGTCTATCTTCATGCCGCATCGATCCATTTACACATGTTTCTTCTTAAACATAGAATTCCGTTCCTGTTATATAAGGAAGTCTCTTCTGCTTCAATATTTTAGGTCCCCTCTTAAACACACATTACTGCCTTTCTTCCAAAACATTTTACGAATAACATCAGGTTCGCGATAAAATCATTTGACTTTTTGCACAATCTCGTTTTGGATTTGGAGTATAAAATACGCCGCTTTATGAACACACACTTTTAAACCTTTGTTTCAAGACAAGTACATAGCATTCAGTGCACTCAAATTGCATTTGGACTCCGGCCATTTTTCTTTACTTTGGGAAGAACATGGAGAACTAAACTCTGTCCCTGGATCTCTGGAGCAAGCGAAGGAAAACAAGTCCCGTCTCAAGTAGTGACTCGAGAGGGCTCGACCAATTAACGTGTGAGAGGGGAAATGATGTGCATGAAGATGAAATGCGACAGCAGACACCAGCCGTTTGCAGCAGCACGCACTGCTTCGCTCCGCCTACCAGCCTTCTCCCTTTCTTTATCATTATGCGTGGCCTTGCTCTACAGATTTCCCAGACAGCGTACGGAGAAGGCGAGTGTGCGAAGCGATCGGTGCGCGCTGCTGCAAACGACTGGTAGCTGCAGCCGAATTTTAGCCTTCGTGCACTCACTTTCCCTTTCACGCTTTCATTGGTCGAGCCCTTTCGAGTCCTACTTGTGGTGAGTACGTGTTTACGTTCGCTTGCTCTAGAGATTTCTGGAACAAGGTGTAATTTCGCATTTTGTTACACAAGAAAAAAGTAAGAACGTAGAATGCGATTTCATAACGCATATATTTCGTTTTTGCTTCGGTCGGAATGCACACAAATGTCAACCTTTCTTGCATGTGGTGCACCCTGGACAGCATGTTGCAGACTAACAGATTGTGGCATCTGGACTTTCAGCCAGTAGAATCCTCTGTGGGAAATGCGTTGTATGCTATCCATGCGTGTTTGTGATTGTCCTTTCATCAGTTTCATCTAGTCATCATTCATTCTCATCTTTGCGATTAGCCAAAAGTGGCAGAAAAGTGAAGTAGAGTAAATTAAATCAACCAATAAAAACAAAATAGATTTGGGAAGTACTCAACTATTACAACTTGTGCAGAATTAGAGACAGCCATGATGAAATCGGTAACCAACCAAACAAAGAAATGACAAAAGCTTGATGATCACATATTTGATGTCCGGCGTATAATACAACACTCTTGTCCCAGGAATGTGTGGAGCAAGCGAACGAAAATGACTCCTCTGTGCAAGTAGTGACTCAATCGGACTCGACCAATGAACGCGTGAGAGGGAAAGGGACGGCAGCCACCATCAGTGTGCAGCATTGCACCTCCCACTCGCTTTCACCCCTTCTCTGCCGTTATGCATGGTGCTGTTCCACAGATTTCTGAGACAGAGTATAGCCAGTATACGACACTCTACCCACTCTTGTTTGAATAGACGTTGCAACTACAGAAATGTTCATTTTTTTTTGTTTTTGGACTACGCTGCCTTCCCCAGCACTTGCAGGATATTTTTTAGTCTTCGAAAGATGCATCAGGATACCATTATCTTCCAACCCTGTCGTTTCACAATTTTACCCGCTGCATATTTGTATCCGTGACCGTTCCTCCTCTTATTGCGTTTCACGAGCACTCTCTCCCTCGGATGAAATAACACAGGACCAGAAACCCGATCCTTGGAATCCTTCGCCACGTCCGAAGTGGAGAGATCTGTCCTCGGCTGATTTTAAAGAGATGTTCGGATGGAGAACATCCACTTACAGGAGTATTTCTTAGTCTGCACACCAGTTGTTGAATATTTTTTTTTCCACGTCCCCCTAAGTAACAGATGCACATCCGGCAAAATTATTTTCAAGCATGCTTTTAGGAATTCCATTTCTTTCGGGTAACCAATTTGACTGTGTAAGGAGCTGAGTGAAGAGGTTTTATACTCCTCTCCGCACAATAGTCTTTGAAATCTGAAGAAGCGAACGGTTATTCATTGTCGGTAACACAAGTGTGAGGGCAACCAAAGTATTATGAAGATTCATCCAAACATGGTATCAAAGTGCAGAATTTTTAACCCTGCATACAGATATTCAATGCGAGTAAGTATCTAATAGCAACAGATCATGTCGGAAAAATGAACGAACTCAAGATGCACTCGCTCAAAGGGTTTGGATGCAATGGGCCAGGAATCAAATTCGGTACCAGGTACATCTTGACCAAGGTGAGAAGAACCTACGGCAAACTCGCGAACTAAAGTGGGCAGTAATTTTTTTCCATGCCTTGCTTCGTTGTCACAAACTTCGAACAACGTTAAATATTACATCTCTAGTTTTGCTGTGTATAGTTTTCCCTTCATGATGATACAAATACACTTGGTAATGACTAAAGGTGACGATGATGTGTTGATGAACGCCGCGCATCTTGGCAACGCAAGGGCATGTTTACATGGTACACAACTGATTTCAATGCCCACGTCCCTTCCGCTCGCTTACGGTTGAAAATTCGACAATAGCGCCAGAGGGGATTTGTTTTCTTGGTAAAGCTGTTCATTTTTTGTATGTTTTTATTTCGTAAACAAGTACCACAAGACGTAACTATTTCTTCCTTGATAGTAATCCAAAAAATGTTACTTTATTTTGCAAGTTCCTTGAAGGTATTCGTGCAACAAGGAGAGTGCATTCTGAATGCATAATTCGGGAACGACCAGCCTCTCACCAACAAATATACACCCTTTTGAACTTGGACATCATATCGTCTGTCATGCTGAAATCTAATAAGATATGCGCCTATAACGAAGATTCGCTGCGATTAAGAACAATCGGGTGAACTGTCCTTACATCAAATCATCATTTTCGTCGTCGCATTTAGCCAAAAGTGTAAAAAAAAGCGACGCTTAAAAAAATGCAACGACCTAACTAGGTGAATGTTGTGAGGAGGTATCTAGCTAAAGAATAACGAAAATTGATGATGGGGACATTTTTTACAAACGTGTTCAAAATTATGAATATTTCCAAACTTTGGATTGTTGACACTGTAATAATATTCGTAGGTGTAAGAGTGAATATATATTTAGAGGTTTGCAGTAGAAACAGAGTAAGGCGTAACTAGTTTTCCAGAAACCTAAAATTTTCCATATGGCGTAGCTTGGAAACAAGTATATATTCGTCTAAAAATATTTACGTGCATGCGGGGACCAAATAGTTCAAAATCGTAAGGGATGGAGGCAAATGTGTCCATTATCCCTTGCTTTTGATATGATATAGGCTAGATTGATTTTAAAGCTGAAATTATGACAATTTGAAGGTAAATTTCCCCGTGCATATAGCATCGTGCCATGAAGGCACATTTATGGGATGTGGGGGTAGGTCGATCGCGGTCATTTTGGAGGTGGTGTGATAAGCAACACGCTCCGGATGTCGTTACCCTCCAGGGTTGCCCCCAGGTACCCATTGATTTGAGGCTGGGTGAGCCCCAATCCGACCTTAGATCACCCACCCCTGGAATGAAACACGGGTGTCGACACTCTACCGACTAGACCAGCGCGGCTCATATTATAACAATTTAAAACATTAATTGAAAGTTAGGTTAACCTGCAACTCACATTTACAACAATAATAATAATAACTGCATGGAGTTAACATAGTCTCATTGCGAGAAGACGCAAGGCTTAAATTTTCTAATTAACTCGCATTTTCAGAGGGAATTTATTCCTCGACCGAGGCTGGCGTTTCATTTTGCAGACCTTTTCTCGTATTTCTCCACAGCTCAAGGATGGAATTTTAAAGCTACAACAGGCAGCCAGCTCTGCCGAGGGCCTGTCGCTCTAATAACCCATTTCCTGCTCAGGGGATGTGAACCTTGCATTGATGCTCGAGTGTACCTTCAAAAGAAGGTAATCTGAGAGGAGAGAGGAAAAATCGAGTGATTTTGAAGCGTAGCTCCCACAATTCATGCCGGAGTGTTCCACCGTCGCAAGAGGACTCACACTTCATCAGGGGGTGATCTGTCCCTCCCAGTTTACTCTCAAATAAGGGTAAAGTTACATCTGCTCTCGTCGGTCTACACCGCTTGCAATTTCGTGGCTTTGCACAAAAAGAGGCAATGGCACGTCTGCAGAAACAAATATTAGAATATTTTTTGTCAAACTGCTTTGTTTGGTCACGGCTGCGACAGGTAGCAAAAAAATGGCCAAGGAGTACAGATTGCAGTTTATTTTTTAGGGGGTGAAATTTCCTCCGACTGGGCGTTATCGATTGATTTTTCCGTCGCGATATAAAGTCAATTTGCGACGTAATGTGCAATTTTATTGGGATCTGATCTGTCTGTCAGCTGTTGCAACTTCAGGATACGAAATTGGTGCACGCTATTTGGATCTATGTTTCAGAGGCATGATAGGAGTTGCTATCAGGGATCTAAAAGTTACATACGTTGCGCTAAACTTTACGTTCTGCCTTCAGAATTATTGTAAGGTGTTTTTACTTGTACCCTTAATCCACCATTTAGGTTAACACTGCAGTAGTCGCGTGGAAAGTGGAAAAAACTCTCGTCTTTGGTCGCGTGGATCACTATTGAGATCCATAGAATATTATAGTTTTTACCTATTATTTGTACAAATTTCTTTGGTTTTATAGTAAGAATATTCGTATTGAAGTATTCTGGTTCACCTAACAAAAAAATCATGTTATTTCACTTAACACATTACGGTAGGGACGAATTCTAAATGTAGTGCATTACATTTAGATGTGATGAAACCAAACTAACATACATATTTTAGAATCTTACTTTTGTTACTTTATTTCCCAAAAATTTCAAAAATAGGTTTTTGGTGGTCTGTACACTCCCAGTTCATATATTTATAAAACCTTTTAGAAGCACGTACTTACTTATATAGAAATATTACGTATTCGAAAACACTTCCGTCAATGGTCGCGTGGATCACTATTGTGCTCCACTGAAAAATAAGCTCTAATAAAAAGTCAAAAATGGATATATTTCAAATAATTTCTGAACGAACGCATTTCCTGGACTGTTCCAGGAAGGAACACTGAGAGCCAAGTTCAAGAGTGTTGCCAAACTGCAGTAGCTAGTACAAATATGCGAGTCGATCACTTGTGTGATCCACGTGACCACTGCAGTGTTAAAATAGTGCAGAGAAAACCGGACATATACAGGGTGAGCATAAAGTATTTCCCTGATTACAAACTTTTATTGCTAAAGAATTATGCTAGATACAGGTATGCGGTTTGTTAGAAATGGTAGCTTAACTCATAATGTTTTGATATCAGTACACTTCAGTACACTTCGACATGTGCTTCCTTTGTTGCTCTTAGATATCTAGATAGGTATCTAGGCGATACTCAATTTCTCTTCATGTCTTTGCCAACTTCTCTTCCGTCACCGTCTCTATAGCATCCCGTATTCGTGTCTGAAGAGTTTGCATGTCAGGAACTGGTGAACTATACACTGTATCCTTAACGTAACCCCATAAAAAAAGTCAAGAGGGGTTATGTCCGGCGAACGCGGTGGCCATGATATGGGACTGTCTCTACCGATCCATCTGTCTGGAAAGGTGTCATGCAAGAACTGGCGAACAGTTAACTCCCAGTGTGGCGGTGCACAATCTTGTTGAAACACTACCCATGGTTGAAATTCCTGTAACTGAGGCGCAACGTAAAGTTTCAACATGTCCAGGTAAACTTTTGACGTAATGGTAGGCTCAATGAAAAAGAACGGTCCAATAATTTTTTGGCATTAAGCCACACCAAACATTCACTACAGTGCTCTGAGGTATGCCAGTTTCTCTTGAGACACGACGCATCGATTTCCGCTGACTGCGTTCAAAAGCTGTTCGCACGGTATCAACAGTTTCGTCACTCACTGCAGGTCTTCCGCTTCTTGCCTTATCGCCAACAGTGCCAGTCTCTTTAAACTTTACGTACCATCCTTTGATGCTCTTCTGGCGGATCTCGACCATAGACCCTTTTGAACTCTCGCTGAACTGTAACAGGTGACCGTATTTCATGGAACCACAAAACACTTTGCGCTTTCACCTGCATAGACGTCATTATGAGAGCAGCACTTCTAAATTACGCTACCTGAAACACAAGAGAAGAAGAAATCATACAAGAGAATAAGAATCAGACAAAACAAAGAAATGGAAAGAATCTTGATGTATTGCCCTACTTATTGCCATAGGTTTTATTTGCCTATCTACCGTGGAAGTTGATATATAAATATTCATAATCAGGGAAAGACTTTATGCTAACCCTGTATACACAATGATGGAAAATACACTCTGTTACAGGAATCTCTGGAGCAAGTGAACGAAAGCAAGTCTCTGGGCAAGTACTGACTCGAGAGGGTTCGATCAACGAACGCGTGAGAGGGGAAATGAGTGTATGAAAGGAAAAGCGCGGATCCAGCCGTTTGCAGCAGCGCGCACTATTTTGCTCCACCCAATCACGTATCTCCTCTGCCATTATGCGCGGCCTTGCTCCACAGATTACCGAGACAGAATGTAGTTAAAACCGAGATTTACACTGTATATAGCATATGCAGCTTAATCGTTGAAATAATTCCTAATTCACACTCCGGTAATGGGAGCTTCAGAATTTCTATGTTGACCCACATCTTGAGAACAATTGGGAAGCTACTTGAAAGCAATAGTTACGGTACCTGGTCTCGAAAGCCAGAAACAGCGGCGATGGCACTTGAAGCTCCGACGACGTGTTACACAATAAAAGAAACAGACTGGCAGACTTTTCCTTAGAAAGGTTGTTTAATTTATTGAGGTTAGTTTTGTTCATAATTCAGACGAAGCAACCCTAAAACCGATCTCTCTTCAATTTATGTGGCCAACTTGTCGAAAAATTGTTTGGTACGATCATGTAAAGGTACCGAACAGGAGCTTTACACTCGCACATACTTGTCAGATGCATTCTGAAGTCTGCATTTTTCTTCAGTTAACCTCTACATGTACCCATCGAGGTAACAACTTGCACTGAAGAGTTTTTAATATTTTGAAACCCTGCCTGTAAAATGAGCTCAGCGTCCACTTTTTTATCGTCTTTGTTACTTTTTGAGTTTTAAGTTCACTTTATGCACAGATAGACTAATCGGGATTGGACCTACAGTTTAAAAGTGGGATCCGAAAACACTATGTGCCACCACCTGGGATCGAACCCAGGACCTCTTAAAGTCGACTTAAAAAAACATTGACTACTTAATTATAGTGATATAGAGAATATATACACTTTTAGGAAAGTAAATGCAACATCTGAAGCAAAAAAATGCATAAATTTTGTAGCTCAGACCAAATGTTTAAGTGCATCATCAAGAAAGATGCAGGAAGGTGCATAAAGGACGCATCAACTGTTGCATTAAAGTGCATCACGACAGAAAGAAATACTCACTTGCATCATATGATGATACCTTTACGATATTTCATAATGCATAAAACCGTAAACCTGATTATTTGCAGAAGCCATAAAAAAAAGCTTTAGTGCATCAATCGATGCGTTCTGGTTCGTCAGTAGATATGATGCATTTAGTATTCTGTGTGTATTCTACTATAAATTAGAAATAATTTATAACTTTTGCATAATTAATGCGTATCTCGATACAGAAGAAAAGGATAAGAAACTGTTGCGATTTTCACTGATTTTATGGATGCTTCTCTCTCCCTCTGCAAGTGGGCTATCGGTTTTTCCGTTTAAACCAATGCACGTACAGCAGCCAACGGCCTGTGTCATTCCACACCATTGACTTTTCAATGTTGCAATACATTGTGGCAGTTTTCCCTATTCCTCGCTCTGAGGTTCAGTTTATTTTTATTTCCTGCCTTCCTATAGACTCTCAGATCCATAAATACTCTTTTAAAAATATTTACATCTCTGGTTTGTGTGTGTGTGTGTGTGTGCTTGCATGCGTGCATGCGCTCGCATGTCCGTGAGCTCTTCGACAATTTCGTTTGCGTATTAATCGGGATGTGAAAGCAGACCAAAAAATTCAGAACGTTATTTCATCAGAAGCTGTTTGAGAATTCTTCTTTTAGAGTAGTGGCTATGTACTATACGTGAAGTCTAAGGCACGGATTTGTGTCACATCCGTTACAAGTGCAATGTTTCGCCATCATATTACATAAATAGAAAAAAATAGATATATGCAACCTGCGAAACATAGTTATGGAAATATGCTACAACGACCTCTATTAGCTCCTGATTGAACCATTAGAAATGCATGCAACCAGTGACGCATTAGAGATTCGTATGTGTGTTGAACATGTTAATAGAGGAGAAAGTGAAACATTACTTCGATCATGATTCGACAGGAGGATTGCTCTAATGACATGTGCTCTACATCAATATCCAAGCACACACAACCCGCAGCTCTCCAGACTGTGATAGGAGTGCACTCATTGTGTTCATAGTTTGAGAAACAGCTGAGTTACCAGCACTGTATTGTGTCATTACACTCTCATGATTTGGAGTAATTTTAGATCAGTGATATTAAGTTCTCATTGTATCGAAAGAACTTTGTTATTGTTGTCGTTGAGCAAACACATCTCTTCTCATTTACAAGAGGTTGCAAGAAAAGGCAACAACACAATTATTTCCATGCACTTGAAAAATAAGATAGGACATATAACACCATTAAGCCTTGTTTCCATGATATGAAAAACTCAATATACTGACCAAGGCAGAAATTTATTTTATTATAAAACATAAACTAAACGTAACGTTTCAACCTTCTAGCAAGATCTTCTTCAGACTCTGCACCAAGTACAAATGTAACAAGGTACAAAACAGGACGATATATATACACAAAAATTACTCCCCTCCAGACTATTAGAAAGTTGTTCTGGAAGATTCTAGCAGGTGGCTTTCCCTTGTCAACTGTACATTCACCTGAAAGGCGATTTAGCTAAACATTTTCTTTCATTTGGAATGTGGTTGGACTCTTTATCTCACGCTCTTTTTCCTTGATTCTTCTTCCTTCTTCTCTCCTCTTTCTCTCTTGTCCTTTCCACTCTTTCTAACACCTTCTTAAATTCTTTGTTCATCTTCAGACCCCCATTCAAGTTCATTGTGTCTTCTTCACCTATCTTCACTATTTCCTTGGCCTCCTTCCATTTTCTCACTAGTATTCTCTTCTCCCTTCCTATCTGCTTAGCCTCATCCCACTCTATGTCATGTCCTGTTTCTCTCATGTGTTTAAATATCGCATTTCTCTCTCTTAAGTCGTACATCATCCCTATGTTGTTTCAATCTGTCTTTCAGCCTCTTTTTCGTTTCTTCTATGTACACACACTGACATTCTTTAGATGTCAGCTACCTAGACATTGATGAAAAGGAAGAGAGGACAAGAAATTGAAACCGCTTGGCATCAGAAGAAATGTGCAGCAGGGGTATTTTGCCACAAAAGAAGAGATGTAAGTGAGGTGACAAAAATAAATTTTATAAAGAATATGGAGGAGAGAATCAAGAAAATATGCACGAAAGAATGTGAAAAAGAAGGCAAAATAAATAGCCTATGGAAACAGCTGGAAAAGAATGGCTACGAGAAGGAGGATAGACTGGATATAAACAGAAGAAGGAAGAAAAGTGGCAGGGGAGAATTGGAAGAAGAAAGAAAAAGAGGAAGAGAAAGAAAAGAAAAAGAGAGGAGGTTTGGAATAAG